>NC_088405.1:95739514-95792014 GCF_034236695.1 Oncorhynchus nerka | reverse complement strand
AGAAGAAGAAGAATTTATTGCAGGTCATTCCAGCGGTATGTCTCATGATTGTATATAGAGAAAGTGTTTTGTTTTACTTGGAGTGAAGCCGTGATGTTAATAAATGTCACTGTTTTTCATTCTATAATTTAGGTGAGTTAAAAAATAAATAATAATAAATGTTTTAAATCTTCTCGTTTCAAAACCTGTTTTATTTGATTTTTTTAATTAAAAAAACACTGTATGTTCAAAATAATTATCTTTCAAGTAAACAAAAGGTAAGAAATAGAACTATCACTTCCGTTGTTTCCTGTTATAATCCATACTGTAAATTGGTTGCCATGCTGTAAATTGGTTGCCATACTGTAAATTGGTTGCCATACTGTAAATTGGTTGCCATACTGTAAATTGGCTGTATACTGTAA
This sequence comes from Oncorhynchus nerka, assembly GCF_034236695.1. NCBI lineage: Eukaryota > Metazoa > Chordata > Actinopteri > Salmoniformes > Salmonidae > Oncorhynchus > Oncorhynchus nerka. The sequence goes on along the minus strand of NC_088405.1, from coordinate 95,791,610 downwards.
ATTGGTTGCCATACTGTAAATTGGTTGCCATACTGTAAATTGGCTGTCATACTGTAAATTGGTTGTCATGCTGTAAATTGGTTGCCATGCTGTAAATTGGTTGCCATACTGTAAATTGGTTGCCATACTGTAAATTGGTTGCCATACTGTAAATTGGCTGTCATACTGTAAATTGGTTGCCATACTGTAAATTGGTTGCCATACTGTAAATTGGTTGTCATGCTGTAAATTGGTTGCCATACTGTAAATTGGTTGTCATGCTGTAAATTGGTTGTCATGCTGTAAATTGGTTGCCATGCTGTAAATTGGTTGCCATGCTGTAAATTGGTTGCCATGCTGTAAATTGGTTGTCATGCTGTAAATTGGTTGTCATGCTGTAAATTGGTTGTCATGCTGTAAATTGGTTGTCATGCTGTAAATTGGTTGCCATGCTGTAAATTGGTTGTCATGCTGTAAATTGGTTGCCATACGCTGTAACAGTTGGTTGTTGTGTTCGGCGTGTCCTGATAAGTGCCATCCAATGTTACTGTGAGTGTTCAAAATCAAATGACATTTTATTTGTCACATGTTACAGTAATCCACTAATTCAAAAGGCACTCGCACGTCTGAGCAGTCTTTTTTTGCAGGTGCCTGACTAACAGTTGAACAAGATGAAGGAAAAAAGGAAACCGCACACTGCTCTTGATAGTATCTCTGACGAAGGCCGTGAGGTCGATACGTAAAGTTGATTAAATATCAGTGATACTATCAAGAGCAGTGTGCGGTTCCCTTTATTCCTTCATCTGTGTTATTATCCAACATAATGCATGAAGTATGTTATTTTTTGGACCATTCTTATGATCTATCCAGTACATTGTCTTTACACTTCCCCTGATAGTGTGTGGCCCAGCCAAGCCAGTGAGAGTGTACCTGTACCCACACCCACCGTGTGGACAATGTATCTATAGCTCAGGTGATACACAGCAGTCAGACATGACACAACCTGTCGTACCTACAAAGGGCAGGTCTTTCCCAGCGTCAGGCTGCAGCTAGAATGAGCAAACAGAGGCTCTCATCCAGAACATCACACAGTGGTTGTGAGGTAGACACAGGGCAGAGGAAACCTGGCTTTTCTCTATGAGTAATTCCCTGTCTTCACACATCAGTGGACCTACATATGTTTGATTAGTGTGAAGGATACATTCAAAGACACACATTCAAATACACACGTTCAGAGGCATTCACACTCGCATAGTAGGAATACATTTGTTTCAGGTACCATGTTTTTTTTTAAACTAGGTAAGTCAGTTAAGACATTCTCATTTACAAGGACGGCCTACCCGGGGAAGAGTGGGTTAACTGCCTTGTTCAGGGGCAGAACCTTTCGGTTACTAGCTCAACAGTCTAACCAATAGGCTACCTGACTCTCCAACTGTGGACGGACTTAAGTGAAAATGTGTTTTTTTAATAAGTCTCACTGTGACTTTCGACTACAAGAGTTTTCAAGATAGAGAAAAGGTCAGAGGTCTCTTCTCCCAGTCTGTCCACATCTCCATCTTGTCTTTATTGATCATCAGATCAATCTACAGCTGTATCTCCAGTGGCAACACAGAGCCAGCCTGAACACACCTGAGACTCCTAACACTAAATCCATTCACTATCAGAACCTCCCAGAGCGGTGCTGGTCGGGCTAGAGACAGTTAATGCCCACCACTATACATGTTACTGCCCACCACTATACATGTTACTGTCCACCACTAGACTATACATGTTACTGTCCACCACTATACATGTTACTGTCCACCACTATACATGTTACTGTCCACCACTAGACTATACATGTTACTGTCCACCACTATACATGTTACTGTCCACCACTAGACTATACATGTTACTGTCCACCACTAGACTATACATGTTACTGTCCACCACTATACATGTTACTGTCCACCACTAGACTATACATGTTACTGTCCACTACTATACATGTTACTGTCCACTACTATACATGTTACTGTCCACCACTAGACTATACATGTTACTGTCCACTACTATACATGTTACTGTCCACTACTATACATGTTACTGTCCACCACTAGACTATACATGTTACTGTCCACCACTAGACTATACATGTTACTGTCCACCACTATACATGTTACTGTCCACCACTAGACTATACATGTTACTGTCCACCACTATACATGTTACTGTCCACTACTATACATGTTACTGTCCACTACTATACATGTTACTGTCCACCACTATACATGTTACTGTCCACTACTATACATGTTACTGTCCACCACTAGACTATACATGTTACTGTCCACCACTAGACTATACATGTTACTGTCCACCACTAGACATGTTACTGTCCACCACTAGACTATACATGTTACTGTCCACCACTATACATGTTACTGTCCACCACTAGACTATACATGTTACTGTCCACCACTAGACATGTTACTGTCCACCACTATACATGTTACTGTCCACCACTAGACTATACATGTTACTGTCCACCACTAGACTATACATGTTACTGTCCACCACTAGACATGTTACTGTCCACCACTATACATGTTACTGTCCACCACTAGACTATACATGTTACTGTCCACCACTATACATGTTACTGTCCACCACTATACATGTTACTGTCCACCACTATACATGTTACTGCCCACCACTAGACTATACATGTTACTGTCCACCACTAAACTATACATGTTACTGTCCACCACTATACATGTTACTGTCCACCACTAGACTATACATGTTACTGTCCACCACTATACATGTTACTGTCCACCACTATACATGTTACTGCCCACCACTAGACTATAGATGTTACTGTCCACCACTAGACTATACATGTTACTGCCCACCACTAGACTATACATGTTACTGTCCACCACTATACATGTTACTGTCCACCACTATACATGTTACTGTCCACCACTATACATGTTACTGTCCACCACTATACATGTTACTGTCCACCACTATACATGTTACTGTCCACCACTAGACTATACATGTTACTGTCCACCACTAGACTATACATGTTACTGTCCACCACTAGACATGTTACTGTCCACCACTATACATGTTACTGTCCACCACTAGACTATACATGTTACTGCCCACCACTAGACTATACATGTTACTGTCCACCACTATACATGTTACTGTCCACCACTAGACTATACATGTTACTGCCCACCACTATACATGTTACTGTCCACCACTATACATGTTACTGTCCACCACTATACATGTTACTGTCCACCACTAGACTATACATGTTACTGTCCACCACTAGACTATACATGTTACTGCCCACCACTAGACTATACATGTTACTGTCCACCACTATACATGTTACTGCCCACCACTATACATGTTACTGTCCACCACTATACATGTTACTGTCCACCACTAGACTATACATGTTACTGCCCACCACTAGACTATACATGTTACTGTCCACCACCAGACTATACATGTTACTGTCCACCACTATACATGTTACTGCCCACCACTATACATGTTACTGCCCACCACTAGACTATACATGTTACTGTCCACCACTAGACTATACATGTTACTGTCCACCACTATACATGTTACTGCCCACCACTAGACTATACATGTTACTGTCCACCACTAGACTATACATGTTACTGTCCACCACTAGACTATACATGTTACTGCCCACCACTATACATGTTACTGTCCACCACTATACATGTTACTGTCCACCACTATACATGTTACTGCCCACCACTATACATGTTACTGTCCACCACTATACATGTTACTGTCCACCACTATACATGTTACTGCCCACCACTATACATGTTACTGTCCACCACTATACATGTTACTGTCCACCACTATACATGTTACTGCCCACCACTATACATGTTACTGTCCACCACTAGACTATACATGTTACTGTCCACCACTAGACTATACATGTTACTGCCCACCACTATACATGTTACTGCCCCCCACTAGACTATACATGTTACTGTCCACCACTATACATGTTACTGTCCACCACTATACATGTTACTGCCCACCACTATACATGTTACTGCCCACCACTATACATGTTACTGCCCACCACTATACATGTTACTGCCCACCACTAGACTATACATGTTACTGCCCACCACCAGACTATACATGTTACTGCCCACCACTAGACTATACATGTTACTGCCCACCACTATACATGTTACTGTCCACCACTAGACTATACATGTTACTGCCCACCACTAGACTATACATGTTACTGCCCACAACTAGACTATACATGTTACTGCCCCCACTAGACTATACATGTTACTGCCCACCACTATACATGTTACTGTCCACCACTAGACTATACATGTTACTGCCCACCACTAGACTATACATGTTACTGCCCACCACTATACATGTTACTGTCCACCACTAGACTATACATGTTACTGTCCACCACTAGACTATACATGTTACTGTCCACCACTAGACTATACATGTTACTGTCCACCACTAGACTATACATGTTACTGTCCACCACTATACATGTTACTGTCCACCACTAGACTATACATGTTACTGTCCACCACTAGACTATACATGTTACTGTCCACCACTAGACTATACATGTTACTGCCCACCACTAGACTATACATGTTACTGCCCACCACCAGACTATACATGTTACTGTCCACCACTAGACTATACATGTTACTGTCCACCACTAGACTATACATGTTACTGTCCACCACTATACATGTTACTGTCCACCACTAGACTATACATGTTACTGTCCACCACTAGACTATACATGTTACTGTCCACCACTAGACTATACATGTTACTGTCCACCACTATACATGTTACTGCCCACCACTATACATGTTACTGTCCACCACTAGACTATACATGTTACTGTCCACCACTAGACTATACATGTTACTGTCCACCACCACTATACATGTTACTGTCCACCACTAGACTATACATGTTACTGTCCACCACTAGACTATACATGTTACTGTCCACCACTAGACTATACATGTTACTGCCCACCACTATACATGTTACTGTCCACCACTATACATGTTACTGCCCACCACTATACATGTTACTGTCCACCACTATACATGTTACTGTCCACCACTATACATGTTACTGTCCACCACTATACATGTTACTGTCCACCACTATACATGTTACTGTCCACCACTATACATGTTACTGCCCACCTACTATACATGTTACTGTCCACCACTAGACTATACATGTTACTGTCCACTAGACTATACATGTTACTGTCCACCACTATACATGTTACTGTCCACCACTAGACTATACATGTTACTGTCCACCACCACCACTATACATGTTACTGTCCACCACTATACATGTTACTGTCCACCACTACTGTCCACCACTATACATGTTACTGTCCACCACTAGACTATACATGTTACTGTCCACCACTAGACTATACATGTTACTGTCCACCACTATACATGTTACTGTCCACCACTAGACTATACATGTTACTGCCCACCACTATACATGTTACTGTCCACCACTAGACTATACATGTTACTGCCCACCACTAGACATGTTACTGCCCACCACTATACATGTTACTGTCCACCACTAGACTATACATGTTACTGTCCACCACTATACATGTTACTGTCCACCACTAGACTATACATGTTACTGTCCACCACTATACATGTTACTGTCCACCACTAGACTATACATACATGTCCACCACTATACATGTTACTGTCCACCACTATACATGTTACTGTCCACCACTATACATGTTACTGCCCACCACTAGACTATACATGTTACTGTCCACCACTAGACTATACATGTTACTGTCCACCACTATACATGTTACTGTCCACCACTAGACTATACATGTTACTGTCCACCACTATACATGTTACTGTCCACCACTATACATGTTACTGTCCACCACTAGACTATACATGTTACTGTCCACCACTAGACTATACATGTTACTGTCCACCACTATACATGTTACTGTCCACCACTATACATGTTACTGTCCACCACTATACATGTTACTGTCCACCACTATACATGTTACTGTCCACCACTATACATGTTACTGTCCACCATGTTACATGTTCTGTCCACCACTAGACTATACATGTTACTGTCCACCACTAGACATGTTACTGTCCACCACTATACATGTTACTGTCCACCACTAGACTATACATGTTACTGTCCACCACTAGACTATACATGTTACTGTCCACCACTATACATGTTACTGTCCACCACTATACATGTTACTGTCCACCACTAGACTATACATGTTACTGTCCACCACTATACATGTTACTGTCCACCACTATACATGTTACTGTCCACCACTATACATGTTACTGTCCACCACTAGACTATACATGTTACTGTCCACCACTAGACTATACATGTTACTGTCCACCACTAGACTATACATGTTACTGTCCACCACTATACATGTTACTGTCCACCACTAGACATGTTACTGTCCACCACTATACATGTTACTGTCCACCACTAGACTATACATGTTACTGTCCACCACTAGACTATACATGTTACTGTCCACCACCACTATACATGTTACTGTCCACCACTATACATGTTACTGCCCACCACTATACATGTTACTGTCCACCACTAGACTATACATGTTACTGTCCACCACTAGACTATACATGTTACTGTCCACCACTATACATGTTACTGCCCACCACTAGACTATACATGTTACTGTCCACCACTAGACTATACATGTTACTGTCCACCACTAGACTATACATGTTACTGCCCACCACTATACATGTTACTGTCCACCACTATACATGTTACTGTCCACCACTATACATGTTACTGTCCACACACTACTGTCCACCACCACTATACATGTTACTGTCCACCACTATACATGTTACTGTCCACCACTATACATGTTACTGTCCACCACTATACATGTTACTGTCCACCACTATACATGTTACTGTCCACCACTATACATGTTACTGTCCACCACTAGACTATACATGTTACTGTCCACCACTATACATGTTACTATACATGTTACTGTTACCACCACTATACATGTTACTGTCCACCACTAGACTATACATGTTACTGTCCACCACTATACATGTTACTGTCCACCACTATACATGTTACTGCCCACCACTATACATGTTACTGTCCACCACTATACATGTTACTGTCCACCACTATACATGTTACTGTCCACCACTAGACTATACATGTTACTGTCCACCACTAGACTATACATGTTACTGTCCACCACTATACATGTTACTGTCCACCACTATACATGTTACTGTCCACCACTAGACTATACATGTTACTGTCCACCACTAGACTATACATGTTACTGTCCACCACTAGACTATACATGTTACTGCCCACCACTAGACTATACATGTTACTGTCCACCACTATACATGTTACTGTCCACCACTAGACTATACATGTTACTGCCCACCACTAGACTATACATGTTACTGCCCACCACTATACATGTTACTGTCCACCACTAGACTATACATGTTACTGTCCACCACTAGACTATACATGTTACTGTCCACCACTAGACTATACATGTTACTGTCCACCACTAGACTATACATGTTACTGTCCACCACTATACATGTTACTGTCCACCACTAGACTATACATGTTACTGTCCACCACTAGACTATACATGTTACTGTCCACCACTAGACTATACATGTTACTGCCCACCACTAGACTATACATGTTACTGCCCACCACCAGACTATACATGTTACTGTCCACCACTAGACTATACATGTTACTGTCCACCACTAGACTATACATGTTACTGTCCACCACTATACATGTTACTGTCCACCACTAGACTATACATGTTACTGTCCACCACTAGACTATACATGTTACTGTCCACCACTAGACTATACATGTTACTGCCCACCACTATACATGTTACTGTCCACCACTAGACTATACATGTTACTGCCCACCACTATACATGTCCACCACACTATACATGTTACTGTCCACCACTATACATGTTACTGTCCACCACTATACATGTTACTGCCCACCACCACTATACATGTTACTGTCCACCACTATACATGTTACTGTCCACCACCACTATACATGTTACTGTCCACCACTATACATGTTACTGTCCACCACTATACATGTTACTGTCCACCACTATACATGTTACTGTCCACCACTAGACTATACATGTTACTGTCCACCACTAGACTATACATGTTACTGTCCACCACTATACATGTTACTGCCCACCACTAGACATACATGTTACTGTCCACCACTATACATGTTACTGTCCACCACTATACATGTTACTGTCCACCACCACTATACATGTTACTGCCCACCACTATACATGTTACTGTCCACCACTATACATGTTACTGTCCACCACTAGACTATACATGTTACTGTCCACCACTAGACTATACATGTTACTGTCCACCACTAGACTATACATGTTACTGCCCACCACTATACATGTTACTGTCCACCACTAGACTATACATGTTACTGTCCACCACTAGACTATACATGTTACTGTCCACCACTAGACTATACATGTTACTGTCCACCACTAGACTATACATGTTACTGTCCACCACTATACATGTTACTGTCCACCACTATACATGTTACTGCCCACCACTAGACTATACATGTTACTGTCCACACACTATACATGTTACTGTCCACCACTAGACTATACATGTTACTGTCCACCACTAGACTATACATGTTACTGTCCACCACTAGACTATACATGTTACTGTCCACCACTAGACTATACATGTTACTGTCCACCACTAGACTATACATGTTACTGTCCACCACTAGACTATACATGTTACTGTCCACCACTAGACTATACATGTTACTGTCCACCACACTAGACTATACATGTTACTGTCCACCACTAGACTATACATGTTACTGTCCACCACTAGACTATACATGTTACTGTCCACCACTAGACTATACATGTTACTGTCCACCACTATACATGTTACTGTCCACCACTAGACTATACATGTTACTGTCCACCACTAGACTATACATGTTACTGTCCACCACTAGACTATACATGTTACTGTCCACCACTAGACTATACATGTTACTGTCCACCACTATACATGTTACTGTCCACCACTAGACTATACATGTTACTGTCCACCACTATACATGTTACTGTCCACCACTATACATGTTACTGTCCACCACTATACATGTTACTGTCCACCACTAGACTATACATGTTACTGTCCACCACTAGACTATACATGTTACTGTCCACCACTAGACTATACATGTTACTGTCCACCACTAGACATGTTATACATACATGTTACTGTCCACCACTATACATGTTACTGTCCACCACATGTTACTGTCCACCACTATACATGTTACTGTCCACCACTAGACTATACATGTTACTGTCCACCACCAGACTATACATGTTACTGTCCACCACTATACATGTTACTGTCCACCACTAGACTATACATGTTACTGTCCACCACTAGACTATACATGTTACTGTCCACCACTATACATGTTACTGTCCACCACTAGACTATACATGTTACTGTCCACCACTAGACTATACATGTTACTGTCCACATGTTACTGTCCACTATACATGTTACTGTCCACCACTATACATGTTACTGTCCACCACTATACATGTTACTGTCCACCACTATACATGTTACTGTCCACCACTGTCCAGATACATGTTACTGTCCACCACTAGACTATACATGTTACTGTCCACCACTAGACTATACATGTTACTGTCCACCACTATACATGTTACTGTCCACCACTAGACTATACATGTTACTGTCCACCACTAGACTATACATGTTACTGTCCACCACTAGACTATACATGTTACTGTCCACCACACATGTTACTGTCCACACTATACATGTTACTGTCCACCACACTATACATGTTACTGTCCACCACTACTGTCCACCACTATACATGTTACTGTCCACCACTATACATGTTACTGTCCACCACTATACATGTTACTGTCCACCACTAGACTATACATGTTACTGTCCACCACTAGACTATACATGTTACTGTCCACCACTATACATGTTACTGTCCACCACTATACATGTTACTGTCCACCACTATACATGTTACTGTCCACCACTAGACTATACATGTTACTGCCCACCACTAGACTATACATGTTACTGTCCACCACTAGACTATACATGTTACTGTCCACCACTATACATGTTACTGTCCACCACTATACATGTTACCACTATACATCCACCACTAGACTATACATGTTACTGTCCACCACTAGACTATACATGTTACTGTCCACCACTATACATGTTACTGCCCACCACTAGACTATACATGTTACTGTCCACCACTAGACTATACATGTTACTGTCCACCACTAGACTATACATGTTACTGTCCACCACTATACATGTTACTGTCCACCACTATACATGTTACTGTCCACCACTAGACATACATGTTACTGTCCACCACTATACATGTTACTGTCCACCACTATACATGTTACTGTCCACCACTATACATGTTACTGCCCACCACTATACATGTTACTGTCCACCACTATACATGTTACTGTCCACCACTATACATGTTACTGTCCACCACCACTATACATGTTACTGTCCACCACTAGACTATACATGTTACTGTCCACCACTAGACTATACATGTTACTGTCCACCACTATACATGTTACTGTCCACCACTAGACTATACATGTTACTGTCCACCACTATACATGTTACTGTCCACCACTATACATGTTACTGCCCACCACTATACATGTTACTGTCCACCACTAGACTATACATGTTACTGTCCACCACTATACATGTTACTGTCCACCACTATACATGTTACTGTCCACCACTAGACTATACATGTTACTGTCCACCACTAGACTATACATGTTACTGTCCACCACTATACATGTTACTGTCCACCACTAGACTATACATGTTACTGTCCACCACTATACATGTTACTGTCCACCACTAGACTATACATGTTACTGTCCACCACTAGACTATACATGTTACTGCCCACCACTATACATGTTACTGTCCACCACTAGACTATACATGTTACTGTCCACCACTAGACTATACATGTTACTGTCCACCACTATACATGTTACTGTCCACCACTAGACTATACATGTTACTGTCCACCACTAGACTATACATGTTACTGTCCACCACTAGACTATACATGTTACTGTCCACCACTAGACTATGCCACCACTATACATGTTACTGTCCACCACTATACATGTTACTGTCCACCACTAGACATGTTACATGTTACTGTCCACCACTAGACTATACATGTTACTGTCCACCACTAGACTATACATGTTACTGTCCACCACTAGACTATACATGTTACTGTCCACCACTAGACTATACATGTTACTGTCCACCACTAGACTATACATGTTACTGTCCACCACTAGACTATACATGTTACTGTCCACCACTATACATGTTACTGTCCACCACTAGACTATACATGTTACTGTCCACCACTAGACTATACATGTTACTGCCCACCACTAGACTATACATGTTACTGTCCACCACTAGACTATACATGTTACTGTCCACCACTAGACTATACATGTTACTGTCCACCACTATACATGTTACTGTCCACCACTATACATGTTACTGTCCACCACTATATATGTTACTGCCCACCACTATACATGTTACTGTCCACCACTACATGTTACTGTCCACCACATACATGTTTGTCCACCACTATACATGTTACTGTCCACCACTATACATGTTACTGTCCACCACTATACATGTTACTGTCCACCACTATACATGTTACTGTCCACCACTAGACTATACATGTTACTGTCCACCACTAGACTATACATGTTACTGTCCACCACTATACATGTTACTGTCCACCACTAGACTATACATGTTACTGCCCACCACTATACATGTTACTGTCCACCACTATACATGTTAGTGCCCACCACTATACATGTTACTGTCCACCACTATACATGTTACTGCCCACCACTATACATGTTACTGCCCACCACTAGACTATACATGTTACTGTCCACCACTAGACTATACATGTTACTGTCCACCACTAGACTATACATGTTACTGTCCACCACTATACATGTTACTGTCCACCACTAGACTATACATGTTACTGTCCACCACTAGACTATACATGTTACTGTCCACCACTAGACTATACATGTTACTGTCCACCACTAGACTATACATGTTACTGCCCACCACTATACATGTTACTGTCCACCACTAGACTATACATGTTACTGCCCACCACTAGACATGTTACTGCCCACCACTATACATGTTACTGTCCACCACTATACATGTTACTGTCCACCACTAGACTATACATGTTACTGTCCACCACTAGACTATACATGTTACTGTCCACCACTAGACTATACATGTTACTGTCCACCACTAGACTATACATGTTACTGTCCACCACTATACATGTTACTGTCCACTAGACTATACATGTTACTGTCCACCACTAGACTATACATGTTACTGTCCACCACTAGACTATACATGTTACTGTCCACCACTAGACTATACATGTTACTGTCCACCACTAGACTATACATGTTACTGTCCACCACTATACATGTTACTGTCCACCACTAGACTATACATGTTACTGTCCACCACTATACATGTTACTGTCCACCACTAGACTATACATGTTACTGTCCACCACTAGACTATACATGTTACTGTCCACCACTAGACTATACATGTTACTGTCCACCACTATACATGTTACTGTCCACCACTATACATGTTACTGTCCACCACTAGACTATACATGTTACTGTCCACCACTAGACTATACATGTTACTGTCCACCACTATACATGTTACTGTCCACCACTAGACTATACATGTTACTGTCCACCACTAGACTATACATGTTACTGTCCACCACTAGACTATACATGTTACTGTCCACCACTATACATGTTACTGTCCACCACTATACATGTTACTGTCCACCACTATACATGTTACTGTCCACCACTATACATGTTACTGTCCACCACTATACATGTTACTGTCCACCACTATACATGTTACTGTCCACCACTATACATGTTACTGTCCACCACTAGACTATACATGTTACTGTCCACCACTAGACTATACATGTTACTGTCCACCACTAGACTATACATGTTACTGTCCACCACTATACATGTTACTGTCCACCACTAGACTATACATGTTACTGTCCACCACTATACATGTTACTGTCCACCACCACTATACATGTTACTGTCCACCACTAGACTATACACTGTCCACCACTAGACTATACATGTTACTGTCCACCACTAGACTATACATGTTACTGTCCACCACTAGACTATACATGTTACTGTCCACCACTAGACTATACATGTTACTGTCCACCACTATACATGTTACTGTCCACCACTAGACTATACATGTTACTGTCCACCACTAGACTATACATGTTACTGTCCACCACTAGACTATACATGTTACTGTCCACCACTATACATGTTACTGCCCACCACTATACATGTTACTGTCCACCACTAGACTATACATGTTACTGTCCACCACTAGACTATACATGTTACTGTCCACCACTATACATGTTACTGTCCACCACTATACATGTTACTGTCCACCACTAGACTATACATGTTACTGTCCACCACTAGACTATACATGTTACTGTCCACCACTATACATGTTACTGTCCACCACTATACATGTTACTGTCCACCACTATACATGTTACTGTCCACACTATACATGTTACTGTCCACCACTACTATACATGTTACTGTCCACCACTATACATGTTACTGTCCACCACTATACATGTTACTGTCCACCACTATACATGTTACTGTCCACCACTATACATGTTACTGCCCACCACTATACATGTTACTGTCCACCACTAGACTATACATGTTACTGTCCACCACTAGACTATACATGTTACTGTCCACCACTATACATGTTACTGTCCACCACTATACATGTTACTGTCCACCACTATACATGTTACTGTCCACCACTAGATACATGTTACTGCCCACCACTATACATGTTACTGCCCACCACTATACATGTTACTGCCCACCACTATACATGTTACTGTCCACCACTATACATGTTACTGTCCACCACTAGACTATACATGTTACTGTCCACCACTATACATGTTACTGCCCACCACTATACATGTTACTGTCCACCACTAGACTATACATGTTACTGTCCACCACTAGACTATACATGTTACTGTCCACCACTAGACTATACATGTTACTGTCCACCACTAGACTATACATGTTACTGCCCACCACTATACATGTTACTGTCCACCACTAGACTATACATGTTACTGCCCACCACTAGACTATACATGTTACTGCCCACCACTATACATGTTACTGTCCACCACTAGACTATACATGTTACTGTCCACCACTAGACTATACATGTTACTGTCCACCACTAGACTATACATGTTACTGTCCACCACTAGACTATACATGTTACTGTCCACCACCACTATACATGTTACTGTCCACCACATGTTACTGACTATACATGTTACTGTCCACCACTAGACTATACATGTTACTGTCCACCACTAGACTATACATGTTACTGTCCACCACTAGACTATACATGTTACTGTCCACCACTAGACTATACATGTTACTGTCCACCACTAGACTATACATGTTACTGTCCACCACTAGACTATACATGTTACTGTCCACCACTAGACTATACATGTTACTGTCCACCACTAGACTATACATGTTACTGTCCACCACCACCATGTTACTGTCCACCACTATACATGTTACTGCCCACCACTATACATGTTACTGTCCACCACTAGACTATACATGTTACTGTCCACCACTAGACTATACATGTTACTGTCCACCACTATACATGTTACTAGACTATACATGTTACTGTCCACCACTAGACTATAACATGTTACTGTCCACCACTGACTATACATGTTACCACCCACCACTATACATGTTACTGTCCACCACTATACATGTTACTGTCCACCACTATACATGTTACTGTCCACCACTATACATGTTACTGTCCACCACTAGACTATACATGTTACTGTCCACCACTATACATGTTACTGTCCACCACTAGACTATACATGTTACTGTCCACCACTAGACTATACATGTTACTGTCCACCACTAGACTATACATGTTACTGTCCACCACTAGACTATACATGTTACTGTCCACCACTATACATGTTACTGCCCACCACTATACATGTTACTGTCCACCACTATACATGTTACTGCCCACCACTATACATGTTACTGTCCACCACTAGACTATACATGTTACTGTCCACCACTATACATGTTACTGCCCACCACTAGACTATACATGTTACTGCCCACCACTAGACTATACATGTTACTGCCCACCACTATACATGTTACTGTCCACCACTAGACTATACATGTTACTGTCCACCACTAGACTATACATGTTACTGTCCACCACTAGACTATACATGTTACTGCCCACCACTAGACTATACATGTTACTGTCCACCACTATACATGTTACTGTCCACCACTAGACTATACATGTTACTGTCCACCACTAGACTATACATGTTACTGTCCACCACTATACATGTTACTGTCCACCACTAGACTATACATGTTACTGTCCACCACTAGACTATACATGTTACTGTCCACCACTAGACTATACATGTTACTGTCCACCACTATACATGTTACTGTCCACCACTAGACTATACATGTTACTGTCCACACACTATACATGTTACTGTCCACCACTAGACTATACATGTTACTGCCCACCACTAGACTATACATGTTACTGTCCACCACTAGACTATACATGTTACTGTCCACCACTATACATGTTACTGTCCACCACTATACATGTTACTGTCCACCACTGTCCACCACCAGACTATACATGTTACTGTCCACCACTAGACTATACATGTTACTGTCCACCACTATACATGTTACTGTCCACCACTAGACTATACATGTTACTGTCCACCACTAGACTATACATGTTACTGTCCACCACTAGACTATACATGTTACTGTCCACCACTAGACTATACATGTTACTGTCCACCACTATACATGTTACTGTCCACCACTATACATGTTACTGTCCACCACTAGACTATACATGTTACTGTCCACCACTATACATGTTACTGTCCACCACTATACATGTTACTGTCCACCACTAGACTATACATGTTACTGTCCACCACTAGACTATACATGTTACTGTCCACCACTATACATGTTACTGTCCACCACTATACATGTTACTATACATGTTACTGTCCACCACTAGACTATACATGTTACTGTCCACCACTAGACTATACATGTTACTGTCCACCACTAGACTATACATGTTACTGTCCACCACTATACTATACATGTTACTGTCCACCACTAGACTATACATGTTACTGTCCACCACTAGACTATACATGTTACTGTCCACCACTAGACTATACATGTTACTGTCCACCACTATACATGTTACTGTCCACCACTAGACTATACATGTTACTGTCCACCACTAGACTATACATGTTACTGTCCACCTAGACTATACATGTTACTGTCCACCACATGTTACTGTCCACTAGACTATACATGTTACTGTCCACACATGTTACTGTCCACCACTAGACTATACATGTTACTGTCCACCACTAGACTATACATGTTACTGTCCACCACTATACATGTTACTGTCCACCACTATACATGTTACTGTCCACCACTAGACTATACATGTTACTGTCCACCACTAGACTATACATGTTACTGTCCACCACTATACATGTTACTGTCCACCACTAGACTATACATGTTACTGTCCACCACTATACATGTTACTGTCCACCACTAGACTATACATGTTACTGTCCACCACTATACATGTTACTGTCCACCACTACATGTTACTGTCCACCACACTATACATGTTACTGTCCACCACTAGACTACATGTTACTGTCCACCACTAGACTATACATGTTACTGTCCACCACTATACATGTTACTGTCCACCACTATACATGTTACTGTCCACCACTAGACTATACATGTTACTGTCCACCACTAGACTCCACCATACATGTTACTGTCCACCACTATACATGTTACTGTCCACCACTAGACTATACATGTTACTGTCCACCACCACTATACATGTTACTGTCCACCACTAGACTATACATGTTACTGTCCACCACTCCAGACTATACATGTTACTGTCCACCACTACATGTTATATACATGTTACTGTCCACCACTAGACTATACATGTTACTGTCCACCACTATACATGTTACTGCCCACCACTAGACTATACATGTTACTGTCCACCACTAGACTATACATGTTACTGTCCACCACTAGACTATACATGTTACTGTCCACCACTATACATGTTACTGTCCACCACTATACATGTTACTGTCCACCACTATACATGTTACTGTCCACCACTATACATGTTACTGTCCACCACACTATACATGTTACTGTCCACCACTAGACTATACATGTTACTGTCCACCACCACATGTTACTGTCCACACACTATACATGTCCACCACTATACATGTTACTGTCCACCACTAGACTATACATGTTACTGTCCACCACTAGACTATACATGTTACTGTCCACCACTAGACAGACTATACATGTCCACCACTATACATGTTACTGTCCACCACTAGACTATACATGTTACTGTCCACCACTAGACTATACATGTTACTGTCCACCACTATACATGTTACTGTCCACCACTATACATGTTACTGTCCACCACTACATGACTATACATGTTACTGTCCACCACTAGACTATACATGTTACTGTCCACCACTAGACTATACATGTTACTGTCCACCACCACTACATGTTACTGTCCACCACTATACATGTTACTGTCCACCACTATACATGTTACTGTCCACCACTAGACTATACATGTTACTGTCCACCACTAGACTATACATGTTACTGTCCACCACTAGACTATACATGTTACTGTCCACCACTATACATGTTACTGCCCACCACTATACATGTTACTGTCCACCACTATACATGTTACTGTCCACCACTAGACTATACATGTTACTGTCCACCACTATACATGTTACTGTCCACCACTAGACTATACATGTTACTGTCCACCACTAGACTATACATGTTACTGTCCACCACTAGACTATACATGTTACTGTCCACCACTATACATGTTACTGTCCACCACTATACATGTTACTGTCCACCACTATACATGTTACTGTCCACACACTATACATGTTACTGTCCACCACTATACATGTTACTGTCCACCACTAGACTATACATGTTACTGCCCACCACTATACATGTTACTGTCCACCACTAGACTATACATGTTACTGTCCACCACTATACATGTTACTGCCCACCACTATACATGTTACTGTCCACCACTAGACTATACATGTTACTGTCCACCACTAGACTATACATGTCCACCACTATACATGTTACCACCACTAGACTATACATGTTACTGTCCACCACTATACATGTTACTGTCCACCACTATACATGTTACTGTCCACCACTAGACTATACATGTTACTGCCCACCACTATACATGTTACTGCCCACCACTATACATGTTACTGTCCACCACTAGACTATACATGTTACTGCCCACCACTAGACTATACATGTTACTGTCCACCACTAGACTATACATGTTACTGTCCACCACTATACATGTTACTGTCCACCACTAGACTATACATGTTACTGTCCACCACTAGACTATACATGTTACTGTCCACCACTAGACTATACATGTTACTGTCCACCACTAGACTATACATGTTACTGCCCACCACTATACATGTTACTGTCCACCACTAGACTATACATGTTACTGTCCACCACTAGACTATACATGTTACTGTCCACCACTAGACATGTTACTGTCCACCACTAGACTATACATGTTACTGTCCACCACTAGACTATACATGTTACTGTCCACCACTATACATGTTACTGTCCACCACTATACATGTTACTGTCCACCACTAGACTATACATGTTACTGTCCACCACTATACATGTTACTGTCCACCACTAGACTATACATGTTACTGTCCACCACTAGACTATACATGTTACTGTCCACCACTAGACTATACATGTTACTGTCCACCACTATACATGTTACTGTCCACCACTAGACTATACATGTTACTGTCCACCACTATACATGTTACTGTCCACCACTAGACTATACATGTGTCCACCACTAGACTATACATGTCCACCACTAGACTATACATGTTACTGTCCACCACTATACAGACTATACATGTTACTGTCCACCACTATACATGTTACTGCCCACCACTATACATGTTACTGTCCACCACTAGACTATACATGTTACTGTCCACCACTAGACTATACATGTTACTGTCCACCACTAGACTATACATGTTACTGTCCACCACTATACATGTTACTGTCCACCACTAGACTATACATGTTACTGTCCACCACTAGACTATACATGTTACTGTCCACCACTATACATGTTACTGTCCACCACTATACATGTTACTGTCCACACTATACATGTTACTGTCCACCCACCACTATACATGTTACTGTCCACCACTATACATGTTACTGTCCACCACTATACATTTTACTGCCCACCACTATACATGTTACTGTCCACCACTATACATGTTACTGTCCACCACTATACATGTTACTGCCCACCACTATACATGTTACTGTCCACCACTAGACTATACATGTTACTGTCCACCACTAGACTATACATGTTACTGCCCACCACTATACATGTTACTGCCCACCACTAGACTATACATGTTACTGTCCACCACTATACATGTTACTGTCCACCACTATACATGTTACTGCCCACCACTATACATGTTACTGTCCACCACTACATACTGCCCACCACTATACATGTTACTGCCCACCACTAGACTATACATGTTACTGCCCACCACTAGACTATACATGTTACTGCCCACCACTAGACTATACATGTTACTGCCCACCACCAGACTATACATGTTACTGCCCACCACTATACATGTTACTGTCCACCACTAGACTATACATGTTACTGTCCACCACTAGACTATACATGTTACTGCCCACCACTAGACTATACATGTTACTGTCCACCACTAGACTATACATGTTACTGCCCACCACTATACATGTTACTGTCCACCACTAGACTATACATGTCCACCACTAGACTATACATGTTCCACCACTAGACTATACATGTTACTGTCCCCACCACTATACATGTTACTGTCCACCACTAGACTATACATGTTACTGTCCACCACTAGACTATACATGTTACTGTCCACCACTAGACTATACATGTTACTGTCCACCACTACTGACTATACATGTTACTGTCCACCACTAGACTATACATGTTACTGTCCACCACTAGACTATACATGTTACTGTCCACCACTAGACTATACATGTTACTGTCCACCACTAGACTATACATGTTACTGTCCACCACTAGACTATACATGTTACTGTCCACCACTAGACTATACATGTTACTGCCCACCACTAGACTATACATGTTACTGTCCACCACTAGACTATACATGTTACTGTCCACCACTAGACTATACATGTTACTGTCCACCACTAGACTATACATGTTACTGTCCACCACTATACATGTTACTGTCCACCACTAGACTATACATGTTACTGTCCACCACTAGACTATACATGTTACTGTCCACCACTAGACTATACATGTTACTGTCCACCACTATACATGTTACTGTCCACCACTATACATGTTACTGCCCACCACTAGACTATACATGTTACTGTCCACCACTAGACTATACATGTTACTGTCCACCACTAGACTATACATGTTAGACTATACATGTTACTGTCCACCACCACTATACATGTTACTGTCCACCACTAGACTATACATGTTACTGTCCACCACTAGACTATACATGTTACTGTCCACCACTATACATGTTACTGTCCACCACTATACTGTCCACCACTATACATGTTACTGTCCACACACTATACATGTTACTATACATGTTACTGTCCACTATACACTGTCCACCACTATACATGTTACTGTCCACCACTATACATGTTACTGTCCACCACTATACATGTTACTGTCCACACACTATACATGTTACTGTCCACCACCACTATACATGTTACTGTCCACCACTAGACTATACATGTTACTGTCCACCACTAGACTATACATGTTACTGTCCACCACACATGTTACTGACTATACATGTTACTGTCCACCACTATACATGTTACTGTCCACCACTATACATGTTACTGTCCACCACTATACATGTTACTGCCCACCACTATACATGTTACTGCCCACCACTATACATGTTACTGTCCACCACTAGACTATACATGTTACTGTCCACCACTAGACTATACATGTTACTGTCCACCACTAGACTATACATGTTACTGCCCACCACCAGACTATACATGTTACTGTCCACCACTATACATGTTACTGTCCACCACTAGACTATACATGTTACTGTCCACCACTAGACTATACATGTTACTGTCCACCACTAGACTATACATGTTACTGTCCACCACTAGACTATACATGTTACTGCCCACCACTAGATACATGTTACTGTCCACCACTAGACTATACATGTTACTGCCCACCACTAGACTATACATGTTACTGTCCACCACCACTATACATGTTACTGTCCACCACTAGACTATACATGTTACTGTCCACCACTAGACTATACATGTTACTGTCCACCACTAGACTATACATGTTACTGTCCACCACTAGACTATACATGTTACTGTCCACCACTAGACTATACATGTTACTGTCCACCACTAGACTATACATGTTACTGTCCACCACTAGACTATACATGTTACTGTCCACCACTAGACTATACATGTTACTGTCCACCACTAGACTATACATGTTACTGTCCACCACTAGACTATACATGTTACTGTCCACCACTATACATGTTACTGTCCACCACCACTACTGTCCACCACTATACATGTTACTGTCCACCACTAGACTATACATGTTACTGCCCACCACCAGACTATACATGTTACTGTCCACCACTAGACTATACATGTTACTGTCCACCACTAGACTATACATGTTACTGTCCACCACTAGACATGTTACTGTCCACGACTATACATGTTACTGTCCACCACTAGACTATACATGTTACTGTCCACCACTATACATGTTACTGTCCACCACTATACATGTTACTGTCCACCACTAGACTACACATGTTACTGTCCACCACTAGACTATACATGTTACTGTCCACCACTAGACTATACATGTTACTGTCCACCACTATACATGTTACTGTCCACCACTATACATGTTACTGTCCACCACTATACATGTTACTGTCCACCACTATACATGTTACTGTCCACCACTATACATGTTACTGTCCACCACTATACATGTTACTGTCCACCACTATACATTTTACTGCCCACCACTATACATGTTACTGTCCACCACTATACATGTTACTGTCCACCACTATACATGTTACTGTCCACCACTATACATGTTACTGTCCACCACTAGACTATACATGTTACTGTCCACCACTAGACTATACATGTTACTGTCCACCACTATACAGACTATACATGTTACTGTCCACCACTAGACTATACATGTTACTGTCCACCACTATACATGTTACTGCCCACCACTATACATGTTACTGTCCACCACTATACATGTTACTGCCCACCACTATACATGTTACTGTCCACCACTAGACTATACATGTTACTGCCCACCACTAGACTATACATGTTACTGTCCACCACTAGACTATACATGTTACTGTCCACCACTATACATGTTACTGTCCACCACTAGACTATACATGTTACTGTCCACCACTAGACTATACATGTTACTGTCCACCACTAGACTATACATGTTACTGTCCACCACTATACATGTTACTGTCCACCACTATACATGTTACTGTCCACCACTACATGTTACTGTCCACCACTAGACTATACATGTTACTGTCCACCACCACTATACATGTTACTGTCCACCACTAGACTATACATGTTACTGTCCACCACTAGACTATACATGTTACTGTCCACCACTAGACTATACATGTTACTGTCCACCACTAGACATGTTACTGTCCACCACTAGACTATACATGTTACTGTCCACCACTAGACTATACATGTTACTGTCCACCACTATACATGTTACTGTCCACCACTAGACTATACATGTTACTGTCCACCACTAGACTATACATGTTACTGTCCACCACTATACATGTTACTGTCCACCACTAGACTATACATGTTACTGTCCACCACTATACATGTTACTGTCCACACACTGTTACTATACATGTTACTGTCCACCACTAGACTATACATGTTACATGTTACTGTCCACCACTATACATGTTACTGTCCACCACTAGACTATACATGTTACTGTCCACCACTAGACTATACATGTTACTGTCCACCACTAGACTATACATGTTACTGTCCACCACTATACATGTTACTGTCCACCACTAGATACATGTTACTGTCCACCACTAGACTATACATGTTACTGTCCACCACTAGACTATACATGTTACTGTCCACCACTAGACTATACATGTTACTGTCCACACACTACTGTCCACCACTATACATGTTACTGTCCACCACTAGACTATACATGTTACTGTCCACCACTAGACTATACATGTTACTGTCCACCACTAGACTATACATGTTACTGTCCACCACTATACATGTTACTGTCCACCACTAGACTATACATGTTACTGTCCACCACTAGACTATACATGTTACTGTCCACCACTAGACTATACATGTTACTGTCCACCACTAGACTATACTACTGTCCACCATGTTACTGTTACTGTCCACCACTACTATATATGTTACTGTCCACCACTATACATGTTACTGTCCACCACTAGACTATACATGTTATGTCCACCACTATACATGTTACTGTCCACCACTATACATGTTACTGTCCACCACTATACATGTTACTGTCCACCACTAGACTATACATGTTACTGTCCACCACTAGACTATACATGTTACTGTCCACCACACATGTTACTGTCCACCACTATACATGTTACTGTCCACCACTAGACTATACATGTTACTGTCCACCACTAGACTATACATGTTACTGTCCACCACTAGACTATACATGTTACTGTCCACCACTAGACTATACATGTTAGTGCCCACCACTATACATGTTACTGTCCACCACTAGACTACACATGTTACTGTCCACCACTAGACTATACATGTTACTGTCCACCACTAGACTACACATGTTACTGTCCACCACTAGACTATACATGTTACTGTCCACCACTAGACTATACATGTTACTGTCCACCACTAGACTATACATGTTACTGTCCACCACTATACATGTTACTGTCCACCACTAGACTATACATGTTACTGTCCACCACATGTTACTGTCCACCACTATACATGTTACTGTCCACCACTAGACTATACATGTTACTGTCCACCACTAGACTATACATGTTACTGTCCACCACTAGACTATACATGTTACTGTCCACCACTAGACTATCCACATAGACTATACATGTTACTGTCCACCACTATACATGTTACTGTCCACCACTATACATGTTACTGTCCACCACTAGACTATACATGTTACTGTCCACCACTAGACTATACATGTTACTGTCCACCACTAGACTATACATGTTACTGTCCACCACTATACATGTTACTGTCCACCACTATACATGTTACTGTCCACCACTAGACTATACATGTTACTGTCCACCACTAGACTATACATGTTACTGTCCACCACTAGACTATACATGTTACTGTCCACCACTATACATGTTACTGTCCACCACTAGACTATACATGTTACTGTCCACCACTAGACTATACATGTTACTGTCCACCACTAGACTATACATGTTACTGTCCACCACTAGACTATACATGTTACTGTCCACCACTATACATGTTACTGTCCACCACTAGACTATACATGTTACTGTCCACCACTAGACTATACATGTTACTGTCCACCACTATACATGTTACTGTCCACCACTATACATGTTACTGTCCACCACTATACATGTTACTGTCCACCACTAGACTATACATGTTACTGTCCACCACTAGACTATACATGTTACTGTCCACCACTATACATGTTACTGTCCACCACTATACATGTTACTGTCCACCACTAGACTATACATGTTACTGTCCACCACTATACATGTTACTGTCCACCACACTATACATGTTACTGTCCACCACACATGTTACTGTCCACCACTATACATGTTACTGTCCACCACTAGACTATACATGTTACTGTCCACCACTATACATGTTACTGTCCACCACTATACATGTTACTGTCCACCACTATACATGTTACTGTCCACCACTAGACTATACATGTTACTGTCCACCACTAGACTATACATGTTACTGTCCACACACTATACATGTTACTGTCCACACTATACTATACATGTTACTGTCCACCACTAGACTATACATGTTACTGTCCACCACTATACATGTTACTGTCCACCACTAGACTATACATGTTACTGTCCACCACTATACATGTTACTGTCCACCACTAGACTATACATGTTACTGTCCACCACTATACATGTTACTGTCCACCACACATGTTACTGTCCACCACTAGACTGTCCACCACTATACATGTTACTGTCCACCACTAGACTATACATGTTACTGTCCACCACACTATACATGTTACTGTCCACCACTATACATGTTACTGTCCACCACTAGATATACATGTTACTGTCCACCACTAGACTATACATGTTACTGTCCACCACTAGACTATACATGTTACTGTCCACCACTATACATGTTACTGTCCACCACTATACATGTTACTGTCCACCACTAGACATGTTACTGTCCACATGTTACTATACATGTTACTGTCCACCACTAGACTATACATGTTACTGTCCACCACTAGACTATACATGTTACTGTCCACCACTATACATGTTACTGTCCACCACTATACATGTTACTGTCCACCACTATACATGTTACTGTCCACCACTAGACTATACATGTTACTGTCCACCACTATACATGTTACTGTCCACCACTAGACTATACATGTTACTGTCCACCACTATACATGTTACTGTCCACCACTAGACTATACATGTTACTGTCCACCACTAGACTATACATGTTACTGTCCACCACTAGACTATACATGTTACTGTCCACCACTAGACTATACATGTTACTGTCCACCACTAGACTATACATGTTACTGTCCACCACTAGACTATACATGTTACTGTCCACCACTAGACTATACATGTTACTGTCCACCACTATACATGTTACTGTCCACCACTATACATGTTACTGTCCACCACTAGACTATACATGTTACTGTCCACCACT
The DNA here is from genome assembly GCF_034236695.1 of Oncorhynchus nerka. Classification (NCBI taxonomy): domain Eukaryota; kingdom Metazoa; phylum Chordata; class Actinopteri; order Salmoniformes; family Salmonidae; genus Oncorhynchus; species Oncorhynchus nerka. The sequence goes on along the minus strand of NC_088405.1, from coordinate 95,764,618 downwards.
AGACTATACATGTTACTGTTATACATGTTACTCCACCACTATACATGTTACTGTCCACCACTAGACTATACATGTTACTGTCCACCACTAGACTATACATGTTACTGTCCACCACTATACATGTTACTGTCCACCACTAGACTATACATGTTACTGTCCACCACTAGACTATACATGTCCACCACTATACATGTTACTGTCCACCACTAGACTATACATGTTACTGTCCACCACTAGACTATACATGTTACTGTCCACCACTAGACTATACATGTTACTGTCCACCACTATACATGTTACTGTCCACCACTATACATGTTACTGTCCACCACTATACATGTTACTGTCCACACTAGACTATACATGTTACTGTCCACCACTATACATGTTACTGTCCACCACCACTATACATGTCCACCACTATACATGTTACTGTCCACCACTAGACTATACATGTTACTGTCCACCACTAGACTATACATGTTACTGTCCACCACTATACTACTGTCCACCACTATACATGTTACTGTCCACCACTAGACTATACATGTTACTGTCCACCACTAGACTATACATGTTACTGTCCACCACTAGACTATACATGTTACTGTCCACCACTATACATGTTACTGTCCACCCACTAGTCCACCACTATACATGTTACTGTCCACCACTATACATGTTACTGTCCACCACTAGACTATACATGTTACTGTCCACCACTAGACTATACATGTTACTGTCCACCACTATACATGTTACTGTCCACCACTAGACATGTTACTGTCCACCACTAGACTATACATGTTACTGTCCACACTAGACTATACATGTTACTGTCCACATGTTACTAGACTATACATGTTACTGTCCACCACTATACATGTTACTGTCCACCACCACTATACATGTTACTGTCCACCACTATACATGTTACTGTCCACCACTATACATGTTACTGTCCACCACTAGACTATACATGTTACTGTCCACCACTAGACTATACATGTTACTGTCCACCACTATACATGTTACTGTCCACCACTAGACTATACATGTTACTGTCCACCACTATACATGTTACTGTCCACCACTATACATGTTACTGTCCACCACTAGACTATACATGTTACTGTCCACCACTAGACTATACATGTTACTGTCCACCACCACTATACATGTTACTGTCCACCACTATACATGTTACTGCCCACCACTATACATGTTACTGCCCACCACTAGACTATACATGTTACTGTCCACCACTATACATGTTACTGCCCACCACTAGACTATACATGTTACTGTCCACCACTATACATGTTACTGTCCACCACTAGACTATACATGTTACTGCCCACCACTATACATGTTACTGTCCACCACTATACATGTTAGTGCCCACCACTATACATGTTACTGTCCACCACTAGACTATACATGTTACTGTCCACCACTAGACTATACATGTTACTGTCCACCACTAGACTATACATGTTACTGTCCACCACTATACATGTTACTGTCCACCACTATACATGTTACTGTCCACCACTAGACTATACATGTTACTGTCCACCACTATACATGTTACTGTCCACCACTATACATGTTACTGTCCACCACTATACATGTTACTGTCCACCACTATACATGTTACTGTCCACCACTAGACTATACATGTTACTGTCCACCACACTATACATGTTACTGTCCACCACTATACATGTTACTGTCCACCACTATACATGTTACTGTCCACACTAGACTATACATGTTACTGTCCACCACTAGACTATACATGTTACTGTCCACCACTAGACTATACATGTTACTGTCCACCACTATACATGTTACTGTCCACCACATGTTACTGTCCACCACTAGACTATACATGTTACTGTCCACCACTAGACTATACATGTTACTGTCCACCACCACCACTATACATGTTAGACTATACATGTTACTGTCCACCACTATACATGTTACTGTCCACCACTAGACTATACATGTTACTGTCCACCACTAGACTATACATGTTACTGTCCACCACTAGACTATACATGTTACTGTCCACCACTATACATGTTACTGTCCACCACTATACATGTTACTGTCCACCACTATACATGTTACTGTCCACCACTAGACTATACATGTTACTGTCCACCACTATACATGTTACTGTCCACCACTATACATGTTACTGTCCACCACTATACATGTTACTGTCCACCACTGTCCACCACTACATGTTACTGTCCACCACTAGACTATACATGTTACTGTCCACCACTATACATGTTACTGTCCACCACTATACATGTTACTGTCCACCACTAGACTATACATGTTACTGTCCACCACTAGACTATACATGTTACTGTCCACCACTATACATGTTACTGTCCACCACTATACATGTTACTGTCCACCACTATACATGTTACTGTCCACCACTAGACTATACATGTTACTGTCCACCACTAGATACATGTTACTGTCCACCACTACTGTCCACCACTATACATGTTACTGTCCACCACTATACATGTTACTGTCCACCACTAGACTATACATGTTACTGTCCACCACACCACTAGACTATACATGTTACTGTCCACCACACTAGTCCACCACTATACATGTTACTGTCCACCACTAGACTATACATGTTACTGTCCACCACTATACATGTTACTGTCCACCACTATGCATGTTACTGTCCACCACTAGACTATACATGTTACTGTCCACCACTATACATGTTACTGTCCACCACTAGACTACACATGTTACTGTCCACCACTAGACTATACATGTTACTGTCCACCACTATACATGTTACTGTCCACCACTATACATGTTACTGTCCACCACTATACATGTTACTGTCCACCACCACTATACATGTTACACTATACATGTTACTGTCCACCACTATACATGTTACTGTCCACCACTAGACTATACATGTTACTGTCCACCACTAGACTATACATGTTACTGTCCACCACTAGACTATACATGTTACTGTCCACCACTAGACTATACATGTTACTGTCCACCACTATACATGTTACTGTCCACCACTATACATGTTACTGTCCACCACTAGACTACACATGTTACTGTCCACCACTAGACTATACATGTTAGTGCCCACCACTATACATGTTACTGTCCACCACTAGACTACACATGTTACTGTCCACCACTAGACTATACATGTTACTGTCCACCACTAGACTACACATGTTACTGTCCACCACTATACATGTTACTGTCCACCACTATACATGTTACTGTCCACCACTAGACACATGTTACTGTCCACCACTAGACTATACATGTTACTGTCCACCACTAGACTACATGTTACTGTCCACCACTATACATGTTACTGTCCATACTATACATGTTACTGTCCACCACTAGACTATACATGTTACTGTCCACCACTCCACTGTCCACCACTAGACTACACATGTTACTGTCCACCACTAGACTATACATGTTACTGTCCACCACTAGACTACACATGTTACTGTCCACCACTAGACTATACATGTTACTGTCCACCACTAGACTATACATGTTACTGTCCACCACTATACATGTTACTGTCCACCACTATACATGTTACTAGACTATACATGTTACTGTCCACCACTAGACTATACATGTTACTGTCCACCACTAGACTATACATGTTACTGTCCACCACTATACATGTTACTGTCCACCACTATACATGTTACTGTCCACCACTATACATGTTACTGTCCACCACTAGACTATACATGTTACTGTCCACCACTAGATACATGTTACTGTCCACCACTAGACTATACATGTTACTGTCCACCACTATACATGTTACTGTCCACCACTAGACTATACATGTTACTGTCCACACACTATACATGTTACTGTCCACCACTAGACTATACATGTTACTGTCCACCACTAGACTATACATGTTACTGTCCACCACTATACATGTTACTGTCCACCACTAGATATACATGTTACTGTCCACCCACCACTAGACTATACATGTTACTGTCCACCACTATACATGTTACTGTCCACCACTATATGTTACTGTCCACCACTATACATGTTACTGTCCACACTAGACTATACATGTTACTGTCCACCACTAGACTATACATGTTACTGTCCACCACACATGTTACTGTCCACCACTATACATGTTACTGTCCACCACTAGACTATACATGTTACTGTCCACCACTAGACTATACATGTTACTGTCCACCACTAGACTATACATGTTACTGTCCACCACTAGATACATGTTACTGTCCACCACTAGACTATACATGTTACTGTCCACCACTAGACTATACATGTTACTGTCCACCACTAGACTATACATGTTACTGTCCACCACTAGACTATACATGTTACTGTCCACCACTATACATGTTACTGTCCACCACTAGACTATACATGTTACTGTCCACCACTATACATGTTACTGTCCACCACTAGACTATACATGTTACTGTCCACCACTAGACTATACATGTTACTGTCCACCACTATACATGTTACTGCCCACCACTATACATGTTACTGTCCACCACTATACATGTTACTGTCCACCACTATACATGTTACTGTCCACCACTAGACTATACATGTTACTGTCCACCACTATACATGTTACTGTCCACACACAGTCCACCACTATACATGTTACTGTCCACCACCACTATACATGTTACTGTCCACCACTAGACTATACATGTTACTGTCCACCACTAGACACCACTGTCCACCACTAGATACATGTTACTGTCCAGACTATACATGTTACTGTCCACCACTATACATGTTACTGTCCACCACTATACATGTTACTGTCCACCACTATACATGTTACTGTCCACCACTATACATGTTACTGTCCACCACCACTATACATGTTACTGTCCACCACTATACATGTTACTGTCCACCACTATACATGTTACTGTCCACCACTATACATGTTACTGTCCACCACTATACATGTTACTGTCCACCACTAGACTATACATGTTACTGCCCACCACTATACATGTTACTGTCCACCACTATACATGTTACTGTCCACCACCACTATACATGTTACTGTCCACCACTAGACTATACATGTTACTGTCCACCACTATACATGTTACTGTCCACCACTAGACTATACATGTTACTGTCCACCACTATACATGTTACTGTCCACCACTATACATGTTACTGTCCACCACTAGACTATACATGTTACTGTCCACCACTATACATGTTACTGTCCACCACTATACATGTTACTGTCCACCACTATACATGTTACTGTCCACCACTATACATGTTACTGTCCACCACTAGACTATACATGTTACTGTCCACCACTAGACTATACATGTTACTGTCCACCACTAGACATGTTACTGTCCACCACTATACATGTTACTGTCCACCACTAGACTATACATGTTACTGTCCACCACTAGACTATACATGTTACTGTCCACCACTATACATGTTACTGTCCACCACTATACATGTTACTGTCCACCACTATACATGTTACTGTCCACCACTAGACTATACATGTTACTGTCCACCACCACTGTCCACCACACATGTTACTGTCCACCACTAGACTATACATGTTACTGTCCACCACTATACATGTTACTGTCCACCACCACTACTGTCCACCACTATACATGTTACTGTCCACCACTAGACTATACATGTTACTGTCCACCACCACTATACATGTTACTGTCCACCATACATGTTACTGTCCACCACTATACATGTTACTGTCCACCACCACTATACATGTTACTGTCCACCACTACTGTCCACCACTATACATGTTACTGTCCACCACACTATACATGTTACTGTCCACCACTAGACTATACATGTTACTGTCCACCACTAGACTATACATGTTACTGTCCACCACTAGACTATACATGTTACTGTCCACCACTATACATGTTACTGTCCACCACTAGACATGTTACTGTCCACCACTAGACTATACATGTTACTCCACCACTATACATGTTACTGTCCACCACTATACATGTTACTGTCCACCACTATACATGTTACTGTCCACCACTATACATGTTACTGTCCACCACTAGACTATACATGTTACTGTCCACCACTAGACTATACATGTTACTGTCCACCACTATACATGTTACTGTCCACCACTATACATGTTACTGTCCACCACTAGACTATACATGTTACTGTCCACCACTAGACTATACATGTTACTGTCCACCACTAGACTATACATGTTACTGTCCACCACTATACATGTTACTGTCCACCACTAGACTATACATGTTACTGTCCACCACTATACATGTTACTGTCCACCACTATACATGTTACTGTCCACCACTAGACTATACATGTTACTGTCCACCACTAGACTATACATGTTACTGTCCACCACTAACTATACATGTTACTGTCCACCACTAGACTATACATGTTACTGTCCACCACTATACAGCCCACCACTATACATGTTACTGTCCACCACTATACATGTTATGTTACATGTTACTGTCCACCACTAGACATACATGTTACTGTCCACCACTAGACTATACATGTTACTGTCCACCACTAGACTATACATGTTACTGTCCACCACTAGACTATACATGTTACTGTCCACCACTAGACTATACATGTTACTGTCCACCACTAGACTATACATGTTACTGTCCACCACTATACATGTTACTGTCCACCACTAGACTATACATGTTACTGTCCACCACTACATGTTACTGTCCACCACTATACATGTTATACATGTCCACCACTACATGTTACTGTCCACCACTAGACTATACATGTTACTGTCCACCACTATACTACTGTCCACCACACTATACATGTTACTGTCCACCACTAGACTATACATGTTACTGTCCACCACTATACTACATGTTACTGCCCACCACCACATGTTACTGTCCACCACTATACATGTTACTGCCCACACACTATACATGTTACTGTCCACCACTAGACTATACATGTTACTGTCCACCACTATACATGTATACATGTTACTGCCCACCACTATACATGTTACTGTCCACCACTATACATGTTACTGTCCACCACTAGACTATACATGTTACTGTCCACCACTATACATGTTACTGTCCACCACTAGACTATACATGTTACTGCCCACCACTATACATGTTACTGTCCACCACTATACATGTTAGTGCCCACCACTATACATGTTACTGTCCACCACTACACTATACATGTTACTGTCCACCACTATACATGTTACTGCCCACCACTATACATGTTGTGTCCACCACTAGACTATACATGTTACTGTCCACCACTAGACTATACATGTTACTGTCCACCACTAGACTATACATGTTACTGTCCACCACTAGACTATACATGTTACTGCCCACCACCACTAGACTATACACTGTCCACCACTATACATGTTACTGTCCACCACTATACATGTTACTGTCCACCACTAGACTATACATGTTACTGTCCACCACTATACATGTTACTGTCCACCACTATACATGTTACTGTCCACCACTATACATGTTACTGTCCACCACTATACATGTTACTGTCCACCACTAGACTATACATGTTACTGTCCACCACTAGACTATACATGTTACTGTCCACCACTAGACTATACATGTTACTGTCCACCACTATACATGTTACTGTCCACCACTAGACTATACATGTTACTGTCCACCACTAGACTATACATGTTACTGTCCACCACTAGACTATACATGTTACTGTCCACCACTAGACTATACATGTTACTGTCCACCACTAGACTATACATGTTACTGTCCACCACTAGACTATACATGTTACTGTCCACCACTATACATGTTACTGCCCACCACTATACATGTTACTGTCCACCACTAGACTATACATGTTACTGTCCACCACTAGACTATACATGTTACTGTCCACCACTAGACTATACATGTTACTGTCCACCACTATACATGTTACTGTCCACCACTATACATGTTACTGTCCACCACTAGACTATACATGTTACTGTCCACCACTATACATGTTACTGTCCACCACTAGACTATACATGTTACTGTCCACCACTAGACTATACATGTTACTGTCCACCACTAGACTATACATGTTACTGTCCACCACTATACATGTTACTGTCCACCACTAGACTATACATGTTACTGTCCACCACTGTCCACCAGACTATACATGTTACTGTCCACCACTATACCACCACTAGACTATACATGTTACTGTCCACCACTAGACTATACATGTTACTGTCCACCACTAGACTATACATGTTACTGTCCACCACTAGACTATACATGTTACTGTCCACCACTAGACTATACATGTTACTGTCCACCACTATACATGTTACTGTCCACCACTAGACTATACATGTTACTGTCCACCACTATACATGTTACTGCCCACCACTAGACTATACATGTTACTGTCCACCACTAGACTATACATGTTACTGTCCACCACTAGACTATACATGTTACTGTCCACCACTAGACTATACATGTTACTGTCCACCACTACTGACATGTTACTGTCCACCACTATACATATACATGTTACTGTCCACCACTATATACATGTTACTGTCCACCACTATACATGTTACTGTCCACCACACTATACATGTTACTGTCCACCACTATACATGTTACTGTCCACCACTATACACTGTCCACCACTATACATGTTACTGTCCACCACTAGACTATACATGTTACTGTCCACACACTATACATGTTACTGTCCACACACTATACATGTTACTGTCCACCTAGACTATACATGTTACTGTCCACCACTATACATGTTACTGTCCACCACTAGACTATACATGTTACTGTCCACCACTACTATACATGTTACTGTCCACCACTAGACTATACATGTTACTGTCCACCACTAGACTATACATGTTACTGTCCACCACTAGACTATACATGTTACTGTCCACCACTAGACTATACATGTTACTGTCCACCACTAGACTATACATGTTACTGTCCACCACTAGACTATACATGTTACTGTCCACCACTATACATGTTACTGTCCACCACTAGACTATACATGTTACTGTCCACCACTAGACTATACATGTTACTGTCCACCACCACTGTCCACTATACATGTTACTGTCCACCACTAGACTATACATGTTACTGTCCACCACTAGACTATACATGTTACTGTCCACCACTATACATGTTACTGTCCACCACTAGACTATACATGTTACTGTCCACCACTATACATGTTACTGTCCACCACTAGACTATACATGTTACTGTCCACCACTAGACTATACATGTTACTGTCCACCACTCCACCACTATACATGTTACTGTCCACCACTATACATGTTACTGTCCACCACTATACATGTTACTGTCCACCACTATACATGTTACTGTCCACCACTATACATGTTACTGTCCACCACTAGACTATACATGTTACTGTCCACCACTAGACTATACATGTTACTGTCCACCACTAGACTATACATGTTACTGTCCACCACTAGACTATACATGTTACTGTCCACCACTATACATGTTACTGTCCACCACTAGACTATACATGTTACTGCCCACCACTATACATGTTACTGTCCACCACTATACATGTTACTGTCCACCACTATACATGTTACTGCCCACCACTATACATGTTACTGTCCACCACTAGACTATACATGTTACTGTCCACCACTAGACTATACATGTTACTGCCCACCACTAGACTATACATGTTACTGCCCACCACTATACATGTTACTGCCCACCACTATACTATACATGTTACTGCCCACCACTAGACTATACATGTTACTGTCCACCACTAGACTATACATGTTACTGTCCACCACCAGACTATACATGTTACTGCCCACCACTATACATGTTACTGTCCACCACTAGACTATACATGTTATGTATACATGTTACTGCCCACCACTAGACTATACATGTTACTGTCCACCACTAGACTATACATGTTACTGCCCACCACTAGACTATACATGTTACTGTCCACCACTAGACTATACATGTTACTGTCCACCACTATACATGTTACTGTCCACCACTATACATGTTACTGTCCACCACTATACATGTTACTGTCCACCACTATACATGTTACTGTCCACCACTAGACTATACATGTTACTGTCCACCACTAGACTATACATGTTACTGTCCACCACTAGACTATACATGTTACTGTCCACCACTAGACTATACATGTTACTGTCCACCACTAGACTATACATACTGTCCACCACTATACATGTTACTGTCCACCACTAGACTATACATGTTACTGTCCACCACTATACATGTTACTGCCCACCACTAGACTATACATGTTACTGTCCACCACTAGACTATACATGTTACTGCCCACCACTAGACTATACATGTTACTGTCCACCACTAGACTATACATGTTACTGTCCACCACTAGACTATACATGTTACTGTCCACCACACATACTGCCCACCACTATACATGTTACTGTCCACCACTATACATGTTATACATGTTACTGTCCACCACTAGACATGTTACTGTCCACCACTATACATGTTACTGTCCACCACTATACATGTTACTGTCCACCACTCCATACATACATGTTACTGTCCACCACTATACATGTTACTGTGTCCACCACCACTATACATGTTACTGTCCACCACTATACATGTTAGTCCACCACTATACATGTTACTGTCCACCACTAGACTATACATGTTACTGTCCACCACTAGATACATGTTACTGTCCACCACTAGACTATACATGTTACTGTCCACCACTATACATGTTACTGTCCACCACTAGACTATACATGTTACTACATGTTACTGTCCACCACTAGACTATACATGTTACTGTCCACCACTAGACTATACATGTTACTGTCCACCACTAGACTATACATGTTACTGTCCACCACTAGACTATACATGTTACTGTCCACCACTAGACTATACATGTTACTGTCCACCACTAGACTATACATGTTACTGTCCACCACTATACATGTCCACCACTATACATGTTACTGTCCACCACTATACATGTTACTGTCCACCACTATACATGTTACTGTCCACCACTAGACTATACATGTTACTGTCCACCACTAGACTATACATGTTACTGTCCACCACTATACATGTTACTGTCCACCACTATACATGTTACTGTCCACCACTAGACTATACATGTTACTGTCCACCACTAGACTATACATGTTACTGTCCACCACTAGACTATACATGTTACTGTCCACCACTATACATGTTACTGTCCACCACTATACATGTTACTGTCCACCACTAGACTATACATGTTACTGTCCACCACTAGTCCACCACTATACATGTTACTGTCCACCACTAGACTATACATGTTACTGTCCACCACTAGACATGTTATGTCCACCACACATGTTACTGTCCACCACTAGACTATACATGTTACTGTCCACCACTAGACTATACATGTTACTGTCCACCACTATACAGACTATACATGTTACTGTCCACCACTAGACTATACATGTTACTGTCCACCACTAGACTATACATGTTACTGTCCACCATGTATACATGTTCCACCACTGTCCACCACTATACATGTTACTGTCCACCACTATACATGTTACTGTCCACCACTAGACTATACATGTTACTGTCCACCACTAGACTATACATGTTACTGTCCACCACTAGACTATACATGTTACTGTCCACCACTAGACTATACATGTTACTGTCCACCACTATACATGTTACTGTCCACCACTAGACTATACATGTTACTGTCCACCACTATACATGTTACTGTCCACCACTAGACTATACATGTTACTGTCCACCACTATACATGTTACTGTCCACCACTAGACTATACATGTTACTGTCCACCACTATACATGTTACTGTCCACCACTATACATGTTACTGTCCACCACTATACACTATACATGTTACTGTCCACCACTAGACTATACATGTTACTGTCCACCACTAGACTATACATGTTACTGTCCACCACTAGACTATACATGTTACTGTCCACCACTAGACTATACATGTTACTGTCCACCACTATACATGTTACTACATGTTACTGTCCACCACTAGACTATACATGTTACTGTCCACCACTAGACTATACATGTTACTGTCCACCACTATACATGTTACTGTCCACCACTATACATGTTACTGTCCACCACTAGACTATACATGTTACTGTCCACCACTAGACTATACATGTTACTGTCCACCACTATACATGTTACTGTCCACCACTAGACTATACATGTTACTGTCCACCACTATACATGTTACTGTCCACCACTAGACTATACATGTTACTGCCCACCACTAGACTATACATGTTACTGCCCACCACTACAGCCCACCACTATACATGTTACTGTCCACCACTATACATGTTACACATACATGTTACTGTCCACCACTATACATGTTACTGTCCACCACTATACATGTTACTGTCCACCACTATACATGTTACTGTCCACCACTAGACACATGTTACTGTCCAGACTATACATGTTACTGTCCACCACTATACATGTTACTGTCCACACACATGTTACTGCCCACCACTATACTATACATGTTACTGTCCACCACTAGACTATACATGTTACTGTCCACCACTAGACTATACATGTTACTGTCCACCACTATACATGTTACTGTCCACCACTATACATGTTACTGTCCACCACTAGACTATACATGTTACTGTCCACCACTAGACTATACATGTTACTGTCCACCACTAGACTATACATGTTACTGTCCACCACTAGACTATACATGTTACTGTCCACCACACTATACATGTTACTGTCCACCACTAGACTATACATGTTACTGTCCACCACTAGACTATACATGTTACTGTCCACCACTAGACTATACATGTTACTGTCCACCACTATACATGTTACTGTCCACCACTAGACTATACATGTTACTGTCCACCACTATACATGTTACTGTCCACCACTAGACTATACATGTTACTGTCCACCACTATACATGTTACTGTCCACCACTAGACTATACATGTTACTGTCCACCACTATACATGTTACTGTCCACCACTAGACTATACATGTTACTGTCCACACACTATACATGTTACTGTCCACCACTATACATGTTACTGTCCACCACTATACATGTTACTGTCCACCCACATGTTACTGCCCACCACTATACATGTTACTGTCCACCACTAGACTATACATGTTACTGTCCACCACTAGACTATACATGTTACTGTCCACCACTAGACTATACATGTTACTGTCCACCACTAGACTATACATGTTACTGTCCACCACTAGACTATACATGTTACTGTCCACCACTATACATGTTACTGTCCACCACTATACATGTTACTGTCCACCACACTATACATGTTACTGTCCACCACTAGACTATACTATACATGTTACTGTCCACCACTAGACTATACATGTTACTGTCCACCACTAGACATGTTATACATGTTACTGTCCACCACTAGACTATACATGTTACTGTCCACCACACTATACATGTTACTGTCCACCACTAGACTATACATGTTACTGTCCACCACTAGACTATACATGTTACTGTCCACCACTAGACTATACATGTTACTGTCCACCACTATACATGTTACTGTCCACCACTATACATGTTACTGTCCACCACTATACATGTTACTGTCCACCACTATACATGTTACTGTCCACCACTAGACTATACATGTTACTGTCCACCACTATACATGTTACTGTCCACCACTAGACTATACATGTTACTGTCCACCACTATACATGTTACTGTCCACCACTATACATGTTACTGTCCACCACTAGACTATACATGTTACTGTCCACCACTATACATGTTACTGTCCACCACTAGACTATACATGTTACTGTCCACCACTAGACTATACATGTTATACTGTCCACCACTATACATGTTACTGTCCACCACTAGACTATACATGTTACTGTCCACCACTATATGTTACTGTCCACCACTATACTAGACTATACATGTTACTGTCCACCACTAGACTATACATGTTACTGTCCACCACTAGACTATACATGTTACTGTCCACCACTAGACATGTTACTGTCCACCACTATACATGTTACTGTCCACCACTAGACTATACATGTTACTGTCCACCACTAGACTATACATGTTACTGTCCACCACTAGACTATACATGTTACTGTCCACCACTATACATGTTACTGTCCACCACTAGACTATACATGTTACTGTCCACCACTATACATGTTACTGTCCACCACTAGACTATACATGTTACTGTCCACCACTAGACTATACATGTTACTGTCCACCACTATACATGTTACTGTCCACCACTATACATGTTACTGTCCACCACTATACATGTTACTGTCCACCACTATACATGTTACTGTCCACCACTAGACTATACATGTTACTGTCCACCACACATGTTAGACTATACATGTTACTGTCCACCACTAGACTATACATGTTACTGTCCACCACTAGACTATACATGTTACTGTCCACCACTTACATGTTACTGTCCACCACTATACATGTTACTGTCCACCACTATACATGTTACTGTCCACCACTAGACTATACATGTTACTGTCTAGACACATGTTACTGTCCACCACTATACATGTTACTGTCCACCACTATACATGTTACTGCCCACCACTATACATGTTACTGTCCACCACTAGACTATACATGTTACTGTCCACCACTATACATGTTACTGCCCACCACTAGACTATACATGTTACTGTCCACCACTATACATGTTACTGTCCACCACTAGACTATACATGTTACTGTCCACCACTAGACTATACATGTTACTGTCCACCACTAGACTATACATGTTACTGTCCACCACTAGACTATACATGTTACTGTCCACCACTAGACTATACATGTTACTGTCCACCACTATACATGTTACTGTCCACCACTATACATGTTACTGTCCACCAC
Source organism: Oncorhynchus nerka (assembly GCF_034236695.1). NCBI lineage: Eukaryota > Metazoa > Chordata > Actinopteri > Salmoniformes > Salmonidae > Oncorhynchus > Oncorhynchus nerka. The sequence continues at coordinate 95,749,382 of NC_088405.1, read as the reverse complement.
TATACATGTTACTGTCCACCACTAGACTATACATGTTACTGTCCACCACTAGACTATACATGTTACTGTCCACCACTAGACTATACATGTTACTGTCCACCACTAGACTATACATGTTACTGTCCACCACTATACATGTTACTGTCCACCACACTATACATGTTACTATACATGTTACTGTCCACCACTATACATGTTACTGTCCACCACTAGACTATACATGTTACTGTCCACCACTAGACTATACATGTTACTGTCCACCACTATACATGTTACTGTCCACCACTAGACTATACATGTTACTGTCCACCACTAGACTATACATGTTACTGTCCACCACTATACTATACATGTTACTGTCCACCACTAGACTATACATGTTACTGTCCACCACTAGACTATACATGTTACTGTCCACCACTAGACTATACATGTTACTGTCCACCACTAGACTATACATGTTACTGTCCACCACTAGACTATACATGTTACTGTCCACCACTATACATGTTACTGTCCACCATGTTACTGTCCACCACTATACATGTTACTGTCCACCACTATACATGTTACTGTCCACCACTATACATGTTACTGTACTATACATGTTACTGTCCACCACTAGACTATACATGTTACTGTCCACCACTATACATGTTACTGTCCACCACTATACATGTTACTGTCCACACTATACATGTTACTGTCCACCACTATACATGTTACTGTCCACACTAGACTATACATGTTACTGTCCACCACTATACATGTTACTGTCCACCACTATACATGTTACTGTCCACCACTAGACTATACATGTTACTGTCCACCACTAGACTATACATGTTACTGTCCACCACTAGACTATACATGTTACTGTCCACCACTATACATGTTACTGTCCACCACTAGACTATACATGTTACTGTCCACCACTATACTATACATGTTACTGTCCACCACTAGACTATACATGTTACTGTCCACCACTAGACTATACATGTTACTGTCCACCACTAGACTATACATGTTACTGTCCACCACTATACATGTTACTGTCCACCACTATACATGTTACTGTCCACCACTAGACTATACATGTTACTGTCCACCACTATACATGTTACTGTCCACCACTAGACTATACATGTTACTGTCCACCACTATACATGTTACTGTCCACCACTAGACTATACATGTTACTGCCCACCACCAGACTATACATGTTACTGTCCACCACTATACATGTTACTGTCCACCACACATGTTACTGTCCACCACACATGTTACTGTCCACCACTATACATGTTACTGTCCACCACTAGACTATACATGTTACTGTCCACCACTAGACTATACATGTTACTGTCCACCACTATACATGTTACTGTCCACCACTATACATGTTACTGTCCACCACTAGACTATACATGTTACATACATGTTACTGTCCACACTAGACTATACATGTTACTGTCCACCACTAGACTATACATGTTACTGTCCACCACTATACATGTTACTGTCCACCACTAGACTATACATGTTACTGTCCACCACTATACATGTTACTGTCCACCACTATACATGTTACTGTCCACCACTATACATGTTACTGTCCACCACTAGACTACACATGTTACTGTCCACCACTAGACTATACATGTTACTGTCCACCACTAGACTACACATGTTACTGTCCACCACTAGACTATACATGTTACTGTCCACCACTAGACTATACATGTTACTGTCCACCACTAGACTATACATGTTACTGTCCACCACTAGACATGTTACTGTCCACCACTAGACTATACATGTTACTGTCCACCACCACTATACATGTTACTGTCCACCACTAGACTATACATGTTACTGCCCACCACTATACATGTTACTGTCCACCACTATACATGTTACTGTCCACCACCTAGACTATACATGTTACTGTCCCACTAGACTATACATGTTACTGTCCACCACTATACATGTTACTGTCCACCACTAGACTATACATGTTACATAGACTATACATGTTACTGTCCACCACTAGACTATACATGTTACTGTCCACCACTATACATGTTACTGTCCACCACTATACATGTTACTGTCCACCACTAGACTATACATGTTACTGTCCACCACTAGACTATACATGTTACTGTCCACCACTATACATGTTACTGTCCACCACTAGACTATACATGTTACTGTCCACCACTATACATGTTACTGTCCACCACTAGACTATACATGTTACTGTCCACCACTATACATGTTACTGTCCACCACTAGACTATACATGTTACTGTCCACCACTATACATGTTACTGTCCACCACTATACATGTTACTGTCCACCACTAGACTATACATGTTACTGCCCACCACTAGACTATACATGTTACTGTCCACCACTATACATGTTACTGTCCACCACTAGACTATACATGTTACTGTCCACCACTATACATGTTACTGTCCACCACTATACATGTTACTGTCCACCACTATACATGTTACTGTCCACCACTAGACTATACATGTTACTGTCCACCACTATACTATACATGTTACTGTCCACCACTATACATGTTACTGTCCACCACTATACATGTTACTGTCCACCACTATACATGTTACTGTCCACCACTAGACTATACATGTTACTGTCCACCACTATACATGTTACTGTCCACCACATGTTACTGTCCACCACTATACATGTTACTGTCCACCACTAGACTATACATGTTACTGTCCACCACTAGACTATACATGTTACTGTCCACCACTAGACTATACATGTTACTGTCCACCACTAGACTATACATGTTACTGTCCACCACTAGACTATACATGTTACTGTCCACCACTAGACTATACATGTTACTGTCCACCACTAGACTATACATGTTACTGTCCACCACTAGACTATACATGTTACTGCCCACCACTATACATGTTACTGTCCACCACTAGACTATACATGTTACTGTCCACCACTATACATGTTACTGTCCACCACTAGACTATACATGTTACTGTCCACCACTAGACTATACATGTTACTGTCCACCACTATACATGTTACTGTCCACCACTAGACTATACATGTTACTGTCCACCACTAGACTATACATGTTACTGCCCACCACTAGACTATACATGTTACTGTCCACCACTATACATGTTACTGTCCACCACTATACATGTTACTGTCCACCACTATACATGTTACTGTCCACCACTAGACTATACATGTTACTGTCCACCACACTAGACTATACATGTTACTGTCCACCACACATGTTACTGTCCACCACTAGACTATACATGTTACTGTCCACACACATGTTACTGACTATACATGTTACTGTCCACCACTATACATGTTACTGTCCACCACTAGACTATACATGTTACTGTCCACCACTAGACTATACATGTTACTGTCCACCACTAGACTATACATGTTACTGTCCACCACTAGACTATACATGTTACTGTCCACCACTAGACTATACAGACTGTATATACATGTTACTGTCCACCACTAGACTATACATGTTACTGTCCACCACTAGACTATACATGTTACTGTCCACCACTAGACTATACATGTTACTGTCCACCACTATACATGTTACTGCCCACCACTAGATACATGTTACTACATGTTACTGTCCACCACTAGACTATACATGTTACTGTCCACCACTATACATGTTACTGTCCACACACTACATACATGTTACTGTCCACCACTAGACTATACATGTTACTGTCCACCACTATACATGTTACTGTCCACCACTAGACATGTTACTGTCCACCACTATACATGTTACTGTCCACCACTATACATGTTACTGTCCACCACTAGACTATACATGTTACTGTCCACCACTAGACTATACATGTTACTGTCCACCACTATACATGTTACTGTCCACCACTATACATGTTACTGTCCACCACTATACATGTTACTGTCCACCACTAGATACATGTTACTGTCCACCACTAGACTATACATGTTACTGTCCACACACTATACATGTTACTGTCCACCACTAGACTATACATGTTACTGTCCACCACTAGACTATACATGTTACTGTCCACCACTAGACTATACATGTTACTGTCCACCACTATACATGTTACTGTCCACCACTAGACTATACATGTTACTGTCCACCACTATACATGTTACTGTCCACCACTATACATGTTACTGTCCACCACTATACATGTTACTGTCCACCACTAGACTATACATGTTACTGTCCACCACTATACATGTTACTGTCCACCACTATACATGTTACTGTCCACCACTAGACTATACATGTTACTGCCCACCACTAGACTATACATGTTACTGTCCACCACTAGACTATACATGTTACTGTCCACCCACTATACATGTTACTGTCCACCACTATACATGTTACTGTCCACCACTAGACTATACATGTTACTGTCCACCACTAGACTATACATGTTACTGTCCACCACTAGACTATACATGTTACTGTCCACCACCACTATACATGTTACTGTCCACCACTAGACTATACATGTTACTGTCCACCACTAGACTATACATGTTACTGACTCCACCACTAGACTATACATGTTACTGTCCACCACTAGACTATACATGTTACTGTCCACCACTAGACTATACATGTTACTGTCCACCACTATACATGTTACTGTCCACCACTATACATGTTACTGTCCACCACCACTATATACATGTTACTGTCCACCACTAGACTATACATGTTACTGTCCACCCTAGACTATACATGTTACTGTCCACCACTAGACTATACATGTTACTGTCCACCACTAGACTATACATGTTACTGTCCACCACTACATGTTACTGACTATACATGTTACTGTCCACCACTATACATGTTACTGTCCACCACTAGACTATACATGTTACTGTCCACCACTAGACTATACATGTTACTGTCCACCACTATACATGTTACTGTCCACCACTATACATGTTACTGTCCACCACTAGACTATACATGTTACTGTCCACCACTAGACTATACATGTTACTGTCCACCACACTATACATGTTACTGTCCACCACTATACATGTTACTGTCCACCACTATACATGTTACTGTCCACCACTATACATGTTACTGTCCACCACTAGACTATACATGTTACTGTCCACCACTAGACTATACATGTTACTGCCCACCACTATACATGTTACTGTCCACCCACTAGACTATACATGTTACTGTCCACCACTAGACTATACATGTTACTGTCCACCACTAGACTATGTCCACCACTATACATGTCCACCACTAGACTATACATGTTACTGTCCACCACTATACATGTTACTGTCCACCACCACTATACATGTTACTGTCCACCACACTATACATGTTACTGTCCACCACTAGACTATACATGTTACTGTCCACCACTATACATGTTACTATACATGTTACTGTCCACCACTATACATGTTACTGTCCACCACTAGACTATACATGTTACTGTCCACCACCACTACTGACCACTATACATGTTACTGTCCACCACTATACATGTTACTGTCCACCACTAGACTATACATGTTACTGTCCACCACTAGACTATACATGTTACTGTCCACCACTAGACTATACATGTTACTGTCCACCACTATACATGTTACTGTCCACCACTATACATGTTACTGTCCACATGTTACTGTCCACCACTATACATGTTACTGTCCACCACTATACATGTTACTGCCCACCACTAGACTATACATGTTACTGTCCACCACTAGATACATGTTACTGTCCACCACTATACATGTTACTGTCCACCACTAGACTATACATGTTACTGTCCACCACTATAGACTATCCACCATGTTACTGTCCACCACTAGATACATGTTACTGTCCACTATACATGTTACTGTCCACCACTAGACTATACATGTTACTGTCCACCACTATACATGTTACTGTCCACCACTAGACTATACATGTTACTGTCCACCACTAGACTATACATGTTACTGTCCACCACTATACATGTTACTGTCCACCACTATACATGTTACTGTCCACCACTAGACTATACATGTTACTGTCCACCACTACATGTTACTATACATGTTACTGTCCACCACTAGACTATACATGTTACTGTCCACCACTACTATACATGTTACTGTCCACCACTAGACTATACATGTTACTGTCCACCACATGTTACTGCCCACCACTATACATGTTACTGTCCACCACTAGACTATACATGTTACTGTCCACCACTAGACTATACATGTTACTGTCCACACTATACATGTTACTGTCCACCACTAGACTATACATGTTATACATGTTACTGTCCACACACTATACATGTTACTGTCCACCACTAGACTATACATGTTACTGTCCACCACTAGACTATACATGTTACTGTCCACCACTAGACTATACATGTTACTGTCCACCACTAGATACATGTTACTGTCCACCACTATACATGTTACTGTCCACCACTAGACTATACATGTTACTGTCCACCACTAGACTATACATGTTACTGTCCACCACTAGACTATACATGTTACTGTCCACCACTATACATGTTACTGTCCACCACTAGACTATACATGTTACTGTCCACCACTAGACTATACATGTTACTGTCCACCACTATACATGTTACTGTCCACCACTAGACTATACATGTTACTGTCCACCACTAGACTATACATGTTACTGTCCACCACCAGACTATACATGTTACTGTCCACCACTAGACTATACATGTTACTGTCCACCACTAGACTATACATGTTACTGTCCACCACTATACATGTTACTGTCCACCACTAGACTATACATGTTCCACCACTGTCCACCACTAGACTATACATGTTACTGTCCACCACTAGACTATACATGTTACTGTCCACCACTAGACTATACATGTTACTGTCCACCACTAGACTATACATGTTACTGTCCACCACTAGACTATACATGTTACTGTCCACCACTAGACATGTTACTGTCCACCACTATACATGTTACTGTCCACCACTAGACTATACATGTTACTGTCCACCACTATACATGTTACTGTCCACCACTATACATGTTACTGTCCACCACTAGACTATACATGTTACTGTCCACCACTAGACTATACATGTTACTGTCCACCACTAGACTATACATGTTACTGTCCACCACTATACATGTTACTGTCCACCACTATACATGTTACTGTCCACCACTAGACTATACATGTTACTGTCCACCACTAGACTATACATGTTACTGTCCACCACTAGACTATACATGTTACTGCCCACCACTATACATGTTACTGTCCACCACTAGACTATACATGTTACTGTCCACCACTAGACTATACATGTTACTGCCCACCACTAGACTATACATGTTACTGTCCACCACTAGACTATACATGTTACTGTCCACCACTATACATGTTACTGTCCACCACTATACATGTTACTGTCCACCACTATACATGTTACTGTCCACCACTAGACTATACATGTTACTGTCCACCACTATACATGTTACTGTCCACCACTATACATGTTACTGTCCACCACTATACATGTTACTGTCCACCACTAGACTACACATGTTACTGTCCACCACTAGACTATACATGTTACTGTCCACCACTATACATGTTACTGTCCACCACTAGACTATACATGTTACTGTCCACCACTAGACTATACATGTTACTGTCCACCACTATACATGTTACTGTCCACCACTATACATGTTACTGTCCACCACTATATATGTTACTGTCCACCACTATACATGTTACTGTCCACCACTAGACTATACATGTTACTGTCCACCACTATACATGTTACTGTCCACCACTATACATGTTACTGTCCACCACTATACATGTTACTGTCCACACACTATACAGACTACACATGTTACTGTCCACCAGTAGACTATACATGTTACTGTCCACCACTATACATGTTACTGTCCACCACTATACATGTTACTGTCCACCACTAGACTATACATGTTACTGTCCACCACTAGACTATACATGTTACTGTCCACCACTATACATGTTACTGTCCACCACTATACATGTTACTGCCCACCACTATACATGTTACTGTCCACCACTAGACTATACATGTTACTGTCCACCACTAGACTATACATGTTACTGTCCACCACTATACATGTTACTGTCCACCACTAGACTACATGTTACTGTCCACCACTAGACTATACATGTTACTGTCCACCACTATACATGTTACTGTCCACCACTATACATGTTACTGTCCACCACTAGACTATACATGTTACTGTCCACCACTAGACTATACATGTTACTGTCCACCACTAGACTATACATGTTACTGTCCACCACTAGACTATACATGTTACTGTCCACCACTATACATGTTACTGTCCACCACTATACATGTTACTGTCCACCACTAGACTATACATGTTACTGCCCACCACTATACATGTTACTGTCCACCACTATACATACATGTTACTGTCCACCACTAGATACATGTTACTGTCCACCACAGACTATACATGTTACTGTCCACCACTAGACTATACATGTTACTGTCCACCACATGTTACTGTCCACCACTGTTACTGCCCACCACTAGACTATACATGTTACTGTCCACCACTAGACTACATGTTACTGTCCACCACTAGACTATACATGTTACTGTCCACCACTAGACATATACATGTTACTGCCCACACACTATACATGTTACTGTCCACCACTAGACTATACATGTTACTGTCCACCACTAGACTATACATGTTACTGTCCACCACTAGACTATACATGTTACTGTCCACCACTAGACTATACATGTTACTGTCCACCACTAGACTATACATGTTACTGTCCACCACTAGACTATACATGTTACTGTCCACCACTATACATGTTACTGTCCACCACTATACATGTTACTGTCCACCACTAGACTATACATGTTACTGTCCACCACTAGACTATACATGTTACTGTCCACCACTAGACTATACATGTTACTGCCCACCACTATACATGTTACTGTCCACCACCACTATACATGTTACTGTCCACCACTAGACTATACATGTTACTGTCCACCACTATACATGTTACTGTCCACCACTAGACTATACATGTTACTGTCCACCACTAGACTATACATGTTACTGTCCACCACTATACATGTTACTGTCCACCACTAGACTATACATGTTACTGTCCACCACTAGACTATACATGTTACTGTCCACCACTAGACTATACATGTTACTGTCCACCACTATACATGTTACTGTCCACCACTATATATGTTACTGTCCACCACTATACATGTTACTGTCCACCACTAGACTATACATGTTACTGTCCACCACTATACATGTTACTGTCCACCACTATACATGTTACTGTCCACCACTATACATGTTACTGTCCACCACTAGACTACACATGTTACTGTCCACCACTATACATAGTCCACCACTATACATGTTACTGTCCACCACTATACATGTTACTGTCCACCACTAGACTATACATGTTACTGTCCACCACTAGACTATACATGTTACTGTCCACCCACCACTCCACCAGACTATACATGTTACTGTCCACCACTAGACTATACATGTTACTGTCCACCACTATACATGTTACTGTCCACCACTAGACTATACATGTTACTGTCCACCACTATACATGTTACTGTCCACCACTAGACTATACATGTATACATGTTACTGTCCACCACTATA